>NC_079313.1:11326757-11334257 GCF_029931775.1 Euleptes europaea
AAAATCACCTTTCTGACTCAGCTGTCAGATGTCAGAATCACAAAAGCAGGACACTTTTGTCCTTCTCAAGGTCTTAAGATATCTTCATGTACTGAGAGTACATTAATAGCCGAAACTGTACTTATTATCCCTTAAAGGCATTACAGATTTTCTAGGAACCATAACAAATTTCTAGGAGCCGTTGATTCCGGTCTAGTGGTGTCTCGCTGAATAAGGTAACATGTCCCTTCTCAGGAAGCGATCCTTTCTAAGAGTTTAGGCAGTTAACGGCCCGAACCGAAAAAACCGTGACCCTAACCTGAACCCTAACACTAACCCTAACATCAAACCCTAACCCTAACCCTAACCCTAACCATAACCCTAGCCCTAACCATAACCCTAAACCTAACTCTAACCCTAACCCTAACACTAACCCTAACTTTACCCAATCGTAACCTTGACCCTATCCCTAACCGTAACCCCAACCCAACCCAATCATAACCCTATCCCTAACCGTAACCCCAACCCAACCCAATCATAACCCTAACCCTAACCCTAACCCTAACCCTAACCCTAACCCTAACCCTAACCCTAACCCTAACCCTAACCCTAACCCTAACCCTAACCCTAACCCTAACATCAAACCCTGACCCTAACCCTAACCCTAACCCTAACCATACCCTAACCCTAGCCCTAGCCCTAGCCCTAGCCCTAACCCTAACCCTAACCCCAACCCCAACCCGAACCCGAACCCTAACCCTAACCCTAACCCTAACCCTAACCCTTACCCTAACCCTAACCCTAACCCTGACCCTAACACTAACCCTAACCGTAAACGTAACCCTAACCCTGACCCTGACCCTGACCCTGACCCTGACCCTGACCCTAACCCTAACCCTAACCCTAAACCCTAACCCAAGAAATCCCTAACAATAACCCTAACCCTACCTCTGACTTCTACCCTAACCCTAACCCTAACCCATCCCAACCCAAACCCTAACCCTAATCCTAGACCTAACCCTAACCCTAACCCTAAACCTAACCCAAACTTTACCCAATCGTAACCCTGACCCTAAGCCTAACCCTAACCCAACACAACCCAAAACATAACCCGAACCCGAACCCGAAAAAAAACCCGAACCCAAACACAAACCTAACCCTAACCCTAACCCTAACCCTAACCCTAACCCTAAACCTAAACCTAAACCGAACCCGAACCCGAACCCGAACCCTAACCCTAACCCTAACCCTAACCCTGCCCAACCCTAACCCTAACCCTAACCCTAACACTAACCCTAACCCTAACCCTAACCATAACCCTAACCCTAACCCTAACCCTAACCCTAACCCAACATAACCCTTACGCTAACCATAACCCTAACCCTTACCCTAACCCTAACCTCAAACATCTAACCCTAACCCTAACCCTGTCATGGTCTCTGACATGACTATGGTATTCTGTGAACATGTGCAGGATTAATTCCATATAGAGCTAGTACACATCATGCAACCTGGGCCACTGCGGAGGTTTGTGTAATGTATAAGGAAAGTCTGTGTAATGCAGACAGGCTAAATACAATATAAATACAGCCACAGTACTGCCAGACTTCAGATGGTTATTGCTGGCAGACTGCAGCTGTCTGAAGTAACATTTCTCCAACTCAGAGGCCTGAGATGTAAAACATTGAGACTCTGATCCTTGTGTAGACAGCAGTTCTCTGACCAAAATCACCTTTCTGACTCAGCTGTCAGATGTCAGAATCACAAAAGCAGGACACTTTTGTCCTTCTCAAGGTCTTAAGATATCTTCATGTACTGAGAGTACATTAATAGCTGAAACTGTACTTATTATAGCTTAAAGGCATTACAGATTTTCTAGGAACCATAACAAGTTTCTAGGAACCGTTGATTCCGGTCTAGTTGTGTCTCGCTGAATAAGATAACATGTCCCTTCTCAGGAAGCTATCCTTTCTAAGAGTGTAGGCAGTTAAGGCCCGAACCGAGACAACCGTGACTCTAACCTTAACCCTAACCCTAACACTAACATCAAACCCTGACCCTAACCCTAACCCTAACCAAACCCTAACCCTAAATGTAACCCTAACCCTAACCCTAAACCCTAACCCAACATAACCCTAACCCTAACATCAAATCCTGACTCTAACCCTAACCCTAGCCCTAGCCCTAACCCTAACCCTAACTTTACCCAACCCTGACCCTGACCCTGACCCTGACCCTAACCCTAACCCTAACCCTAACCCAAACCCAAACCCTAACCCTAACCCTAACCCTAACCCTAACCCTAACCCACATAACCCTTCTCAGGAAGGGATCCTTTCTAAGAGTGTAGGCAGTTAACGGCCCGAACCGAGACAACCGTGACCCTAACCTTAACCTTTACCGTAACCCTAACATCAAACCCTGACCCTAACCCTAACTTTACCCAATCGTAACCCTGACCCTATCACTAATCCTATTCCTAACCCAACATAACACTAACCCTAACCTCAAACCTCAAACCTCAAACCTCAAACCTCTAAACCTAACCCTAACCCTGTCATGGTCTCTGACATGACTATGGTATTCTGTGAACATGTGCAGGATTAATTCCTTATAGAGCTAGTACACATCATGCAACCTGGGCCACTGCAGAGGTTTGAGTAATGTAGAAGGAAAGTCTGTGTAATGCAGACAGGCTAAATACAGTATAAATACAGCCACAGTACAGCCAGACTTCAGATGGTTTTTGCTGGCAGACTGCAGCTGTCTGAAGTAACATGTCTCCATCTCAGAGGCCTGAGATGTAAAACATTGAGACTCTGATCCTTGTGTAGACAGCAGTTCTCTGACCAAAATCACCTTTCTGACTCAGCTGTCAGATGTCAGAATCACAAAAGCTTTTGTCCTTCTCAAGGTCTTAAGATATCTTCATGTACTGAGAGTACATTAATAGCTGAAACTGTACTTATTATACCTTAAAAGCATTACAGATTTTCAAGGAACCATAACAAGTTTCCAGGAACCGTTGATTCCGGTCTAGTGGTGTCTCGCTGAATAAGATAACATGTCCCTTCTCAGGAAGCGATCCTTTCTAAGAGTGTAGGCAGTTAACGGCCCGAACCGAAAAAACCGTGACCCTAACCTTAACCCTAACCCTAACCAAACCCTAACCCTAACCCTAACCCTAGCCCTAGCCCTAACCCTAACCCTAACCCTAACCCTAACCCTGGCCCTAACCCTAACCCTAACCCTAACTTTACCCAACACTGACCCTGACCCTAACCCTAACCTCTAAACTCTAACCCTAACCAGAACCCTGTCATGGTCACTGACATGACTATGGTATTCTGTGAACATGTGCAGGATTAATTCCATATAGAGCTAGTACACATCATGCAACCTGGGCCACTGCAGAGGTTTGTGTAATGTATAAGGAAAGTCTGTGTAATGCTGACAGGCTAAATACAGTATAAATACAGCCACAGTACAGCCAGACTTCAGATGGTTATTGCTGGCAGACTGCAGCTGTCTGAAGTAACATTTCTCCAACTCAGAGGCCTGAGATGTAAAACATTGAGACTGTGATCCTTGTGTAGACAGCAGTTCTCTGACCAAAATCACCTTTCTGACTCAGCTGTCAGATGTCAGAATCACAAAAGCAGGACACTTTTGTCCTTCTCAAGGTCTTAAGATATCTTCATGTACTGAGAGTACATTAATAGCTGAAACTTATTATAGCTTAAAGGCATTACAGATTTTCTAGGAACCATAACAAGTTTCTAGGAACCGTTGATTCCGGTCTAGTGGTGTCTCGCTGAATAAGATAACATGTCCCTTCTCAGGAAGCGATCCTTTTTAAGAGTGTAGGCAGTTAAGGCCCGAACCGAGACAACCGTGACTCTAACCTTAACCTTAACCCTAACCCTAACACTAACATCAAACCCTGACCCTAACCCTAACCCTAACCCTAACCCTAACCAAACCCTAACCCTAAATGTAACCCTAAACCTAACCCTAAACCCTAACCCAACATAACCCTAACCCTAACATCAAATCCTGACTCTAACCCTAACCCTAACCCTAGCCCTAGCCCTAACCCTAACCCTAACCCTAACCCTAACTTTACCCTAACCCTAACCCTAACCCTGACCCTGACCCTGACCCAAACCCAAACCCAAACCCAAACCCAAACCCTAACCCTAACCCTAACCCTAACCCCAACCCAAACCCTAACCCTAACCCAACATAACCCTTCTCAGGAAGGGATCCTTTCTAAGAGTGTAGGCAGTTAACGGCCCGAACCGAGACAACCGTGACCCTAACCTTAACCTTTACCCTAACCCTAACATCAAACCCTGACCCTAACCCTAACTTTACCCAATCGTAACCCTGACCCTATCCCTATCCCTATCCCTAACCCTAACCCTAACCCTAACCGTAACCCTAACCCTAACCCTAACATCAAACCCTGACTCTAGCCCTAACCAAACCCTAGCCCTAACCCTAACCCTAACCCTAACCTTAACCATAACTTTACCCAATCCTAACCCTGAACCTATCACTAATCCTAACCCTAACCCAACATAACCCAAACCCTAACCTCAAACCTCAAACCTCAAACCTCAAACCTCAAACCTCTAAACCTAACATGTCCCTTCTCAGGAAGCGATCCTTTATAAGAGTGTAGGCAGTTAACGGCCCGAACCGAGACAACCGTGACCCTAACCTTAACCCTAACCCTAACCAAACCCTAACCCTAACCCTAACCCTAAACATAGCCCTAACCCTAACCAAAACCAAACCCTAATCCTAACCCTAAACGTAGCCCTAACACCAATCCTAACCCTAACACTAACCCTAACCATAAACCCAAACCGAACATAACCCTAACCCTATCCCTAACACTAACCCTAACCTCTAACTCTTAACCCTAGCCGTTTCATGGTCTCTGACATAACTAACCCTAACCCTAACCCTAACCCAACATAACCCTAATGCTAACCCTAACATCAAACCCTGACTCTAACCCTAACCCTAACCCTAACCCTAACCCTAACTTTACCCAATCCTAACCCTGACCCTATCCCTAACCCTAACCCTAACCCTAACCCTAACCAAAACCAACCCAAACCCTAACCCTAACCCTAACCTTAACCCTAACCCTAACCCTAACCCTAACCCTAACCCTAACCCTAACATCAAACCCTGATCCTAACCCTGACCCTAACCAAACCCTAACCCTATCCCTAACCTTAACCTAAACGTAGCCCTAACACCAACCCTGACACTAACCCTAACCCTAACCCTAAACCCAAACCGAACATAACCCTAACCCTTACCCTAACACTAACCCTAACCTCTAACTTCTAACCCTAACCCTTACCCTGTCATGGTCTCTGACATAACTAACCTTAACCCTAACCCTAACCCAACATAACCCTAACCCTAACATCAAACCCTGACTCTAACCCTAACCCTAACCCTAACCCTAACCCAACCCAAACCCTAACCGTAACCCTAACCCTAACCCTGACACCAACACTAACACTAACACTAACACAACATAACCCTAACCTTTAACCCTAACCCTAACCCTGTCATGGTCTTTGACATGACTATGGTATTCTGTGAACATGTGCAAGATGAATTCCATATAGAGCTAGTACACATCATGCAACCTGTGCCACTGCAGAGGTTTGTGTAATGTATAAGGAAAGTCTGTGTAATACTGACAGGCTAAATACAGTATAAATACAGCCACAGTACATCCAGACTTCAGATGGTTATTGCTGGCAGACTGCAGCTGTCTGAAGTAACATTTCTCCAACTCAGAGGCCTGAGATGTAAAACATTCAGACTCTGATCCTTGTGCAGACAGCAGTTCTCTGACCAAAATCACCTTTCTGACTCAGCTGTCAGATGTCAGAATCACAAAAGCAGGACACTTTTGTCCTTCTCAAGGTCTTAAGATATCTTCATGTACTGAGAGTACATTAATAGCTGAAACTGTACTTATTATACCTTAAAGGCATTACAGATTTTCTAGGAACCATAACAAATTTCTAGGAGCCGTTGATTCCGGTCTAGTTGTGTCTCGCTGAATAAGGTAACATGTCCCTTCTCAGGAAGCGATCGTTTCTAAGAGTTTAGGCAGTTAACGGCCCGAACCTAAAAAAACGTGACCCTAACCTGAACCCTAACACTAACCCTAACATCAAACCCTAACCCTAACCCTAACCCTAACCCTAACCCTAACCCTAGCCCTAACCCTAACCCTAACCCTAACCCTAACTTTACCAAATCGTAACCCTGACCCTATCCCTAACCGTAACCCCAACCCAACCCAATCATAACCCTAACCCTAACCCTAACCCTAACCGTAACGCTAACGCTAACCCTAACCCTAACGCTAACGCTAACCCTAACCCTAACCCTAACCCTAACTCTAACCCTAACAAAACCCTAACCCTAACCCTAACCCTAACCCTAACTTTACCCAATCCTAACCCTGACCCTATCCCTAAGCCTAACCAGATCCAACCCAAACCCTAACTCTAACCCTAATCCAACATAATCCTAACCCTAACCCTAACCCTAACATCAAACCCTGACCCTAACCCAAACCCTAACCCTAACCATACCCTAACCCTAGCCCTAGCCTTAGCCCTAGCCCTAACCCCAACCCCAACCCCAACCCCAACCCCAACCCCAACCCCAACCCCAACCCCAACCCCAACCCCAACTCCGACCCTGACCCTGACCCTGACCCTGACCCTGACCCTAACCCTAACCCTCACCCTCACCCTAACCGTAAACGTAAACGTAAACCTAACCCTGACCCTGACCCTAACCGTAACCCTAACCCTAACCCTAAACCCTAACCCAACAAAACCCTAACCATAACCCTAACCCTAACCCATCCCAACCCAAACCCTAACCCTAAACCTAGACCTAACCCTAACCTTAACCTAACCCAAACTTTACCCAATCGTAACCCTGACCCTAACCCTAACCCAACCCAACCCAAAACCTAACCCGAACCCGAACCCGAACCCGAAACCAAACCCGAACCCAAACACAACCTTAACCCTAACCCTAACCCTAACCCTAACCCTAACCAAGCCCAACCCTAACCCTAACCCTAACCCTAACCCAACATAACCCTAACCCAAACCATAACCCTAACCCTTACCCTAACCCTAACCTCAAACATCTAACCCTAACCCTAACCCTGTCATGGTCTCTGACATGACTATGGTATTCTGTGAACATGTGCAGGATTAATTCCATATAGAGCTAGTACACATCATGCAACCTGGGCCACTGCGGAGGTTTGTGTAATGTATAAGGAAAGTCTGTGTAATGCAGACAGGCTAAATACAATATAAATACAGCCACAGTACAGCCAGACTTCAGATGGTTATTGCTGGCAGACTGCAGCTGTCTGAAGTAACATTTCTCCAACTCAGAGGCCTGAGATGTAAAACATTGAGACTGTGATCCTTGTGTAGACAGCAGTTC
>NC_079313.1:11339257-11341168 GCF_029931775.1 Euleptes europaea
GGCCACTGCGGAGGTTTGTGTAATGTATAAGGAAAGTCTGTGTAATGCAGACAGCCTAAATACAATCTAAATACAGCCACAGTACAGCCAGACTTCAGATGGTTATTGCTGGCAGACTGCAGCTGTCTGAAGTAACATTTCTCCAACTCAGAGGCCTGAGATGTAAAACATTGAGACTGTGATCCTTGTGTAGACAGCAGTTCTCTGACCAAAATCACCTTTCTGACTCAGCTGTCAGATGTCAGAATCACAAAAGCAGGACACTTTTGTCCTTCTCAAGGTCTTAAGATATCTTCATGTACTGAGAGTACATTAATAGCCGAAACTGTACTTATTATCCCTTAAAGGCATTACAGATTTTCTAGGAACCATAACAAATTTCTAGGAGCCGTTGATTCCGGTCTAGTGGTGTCTCGCTGAATAAGGTAACATGTCCCTTCTCAGGAAGCGATCCTTTCTAAGAGTTTAGGCAGTTAACGGCCCGAACCGAAAAAACCGTGACCCTAACCTGAACCCTAACACTAACCCTAACATCAAACCCTAACCCTAACCCTAACCCTAACCCTAACCATAACCCTAGCCCTAACCATAACCCTAAACCTAACTCTAACCCTAACCCTAACACTAACCCTAACTTTACCCAATCGTAACCTTGACCCTATCCCTAACCGTAACCCCAACCCAACCCAATCATAACCCTATCCCTAACCGTAACCCCAACCCAACCCAATCATAACCCTAACCCTAACCCTAACCCTAACCCTAACCCTAACCCTAACCCTAACCCTAACCCTAACCCTAACCCTAACATCAAACCCTGACCCTAACCCTAACCATACCCTAACCCTAGCCCTAGCCCTAGCCCTAGCCCTAACCCTAACCCTAACCCCAACCCCAACCCCAACCCGAACCCGAACCCTAACCCTAACCCTAACCCTTACCCTAACCCTAACCCTAACCCTGACCCTAACACTAACCCTAACCGTAAACGTAACCGTAACCCTGACCCTGACCCTGACCCTGACCCTGACCCTGACCCTAACCCTAACCCTAACCCTAAACCCTAACCCAAGAAATCCCTAACAATAACCCTAACCCTACCTCTGACTTCTACCCTAACCCTAACCCTAACCCATCCCAACCCAAACCCTAACCCTAATCCTAGACCTAACCCTAACCCTAACCCTAAACCTAACCCAAACTTTACCCAATCGTAACCCTGACCCTAAGCCTAACCCTAACCCAACACAACCCAAAACATAACCCGAACCCGAACCCGAAAAAAAACCCGAACCCAAACACAAACCTAACCCTAACCCTAACCCTAACCCTAACCCTAAACCTAAACCTAAACCGAACCCGAACCCGAACCCGAACCCGAAACCTAACCCTAACCCTAACCCTAACCCTGCCCAACCCTAACCCTAACCCTAACCCTAACCCTAACCCTAACCCTAACCCTAACCATAACCCTAACCCTAACCCTAACCCTAACCCTAACCCAACATAACCCTTACGCTAACCATAACCCTAACCCTTACCCTAACCCTAACCTCAAACATCTAACCCTAACCCTAACCCTGTCATGGTCTCTGACATGACTATGGTATTCTGTGAACATGTGCAGGATTAATTCCATATAGAGCTAGTACACATCATGCAACCTGGGCCACTGCGGAGGTTTGTGTAATGTATAAGGAAAGTCTGTGTAATGCAGACAGGCTAAATACAATATAAATACAGCCACAGTACAGCCAGACTTCAGATGGTTATTGCTGGCAGACTGCAGCTGTCTGAAGTAACATTTCTCCAACTCAGAGGCCTGAGATGTAAAACATTGAGACTGTGATCCTTGTGTAGACAGCAGTTCTCTGACCAAAATCACCTTTCTGACTCAGATGTCAGATGTCA
>NC_079313.1:11346368-11348868 GCF_029931775.1 Euleptes europaea
TGCCCAACCCAAACCCTAACCCTAACCCTAACCCAAACCCTAACCCTAACCCTAACCCTAACCCTAACCCTAACCCTAACCCTAACCCTAACCCTAACCCTACCCTAACCCTAAACCTAACCCTTACTTTAACCCTAACTTTAACCCTTACCCAAACTTTTACTTTACCCAACACTAATCCTAACCCAACCCTAACCCAACCCAACTCAACCCAACCGTAACCCTAACTCTAACCCTACATAACCCTAACCGTTACCCTGAGATGTAAAACATTGCGACTCTGATCCTTGTGTGGACAGCAGTTCTCTGAGGTATCTTGAAGTATCAAGATCTGGATATTTCAACATATCTTACTTACAGTCTTCTTGTGAGACTGCTCTATTGATAGAAGAGGATAGAGACCCTTAGAATTCCTATTCTTTGAATATGCAGTGATCCTAAAAGCCCGAACCGCAACAAGCCAGACCCTGACCCTAACCCTAACCCTAACCCTAACCCTTACCCTAACCCTAACCCTAACCCTAACCCTAACCCTAACCCTAACCCTAACCCTAACCCTAACCCTAACCCTAACCCTAACCCAAACCGAAACCCAAACCCTAACCCTAACCCTAACCCTAACCCTAACCCCTAACCCTAACCCTAACCCTAACACCTAACCCCTAAACCTAACCCTAACCCTAACCCTAACCCTAACCTTAACCCTAACCCTAACCCTAACCCAAACCCTAACCCTAACCCTAACCCTAACCCTAACCCTAACCCTAACCCTAACCCTAACCCTAACTTTACCCAACCCTAATACTTACCCTAACCCTAACCCCAACCCAACCAACCTTACCTAACTCTAACCCAACATAACCCTAACCCTAACCCTGAGATGTAAAACACTGAGACTCTGATCCTTGTGTGGACAGCAGTTCTCTGAGGTATCTTGAAGTATCAAGATCTGGATATTTCAACATATCTTACTTACAGTCTTCTTGTGAGACTGCTCTATTCCTAGAAGAGGATAGAGACCCTTTGAATTCCTATTCTGTGAATGGGAACCTAAGTGCAGTGATCTAACAGCCCGAACCGCGACAACCCAGAGCCTGACCCTTACCCTAACCCTAACCCTAACATCAAACCCTGACCCTAACCCTAACCCTAACCCTAACCCTAACTCTAACCCAACATAACCCTAACCCTATCCCTAACCCTTACTTTAACCCTTACCCTAACCCTAACCCAAACTTTAACTTTACCCAACCCTAACCCTAGTCCCAACCCTAACCCAAGCCAACGCAACCCTTACCCTAACCCTAACCCTAACCCTAACCCTAACCCTAACTCTACCCCAACATAACCCTAACCCTAACCCTAACCCTTACTTTAACCCAAACCCTAACCCTAACTTTAACTTTGCCCAACCCAAACCCTAACCCTAACCCAACCCAACCCTAAACCTAAACCTAATCTTAACTCTAACTCAACATAACCCTAACCCTAACCTAACCCTAACCCTAACCCTAACCCTAACCCTAACCCTAACCCGAACTCTCACCCAACATCACCCTCACCCGAACCCTAACCTTAACCCTAACCCTAACACTAACCCTAACCTCAACCCTAACGCTAACCCTAACCCTAACAATAACCCTAACCAAAACCCTAACCCTAACATCAAACACTGACCCTAACCCTAAGCCTAACCCTAACTCTAACACAACCCTAACCCTAAACCTAACCCTTACCCTAACTTTACCCAAACCTAACCCTAACTCTAACCCTAACCCCAACCCCAACCCCAACCCTAACCCTAACTCTAACCCAACATAACCCTAACCCTAACCCTAACCCCAAACCCTGAGATGTAAAACATTGAGACTCTGATCCTTGTGTGGACAGCAGTTCTCTGAGATATCGTGAAGTATCAAGGTCTGGATATTTCAACATATCTTACTTACAGTCTTCTTGTCAGACTGCTCTATTCCTAGAAGAGGATAGAGACCCTTAGAATTCCTATTCTTTGAATGGGAACCTGAGTGCAGTAATCTTAACGGACCGAACCGCGACAACCCTGACCCTGACCCTAACCCTAACCCTAACCCTAACCCTAACCCTAACCCTAACCCTAACCCTAACCCTACCCTAACCCTAAACCTAACCCTAACCCTAACCCTAACCCTAACCCTAACCCTAACCCTAACCCTAACCCTAACCCCAACCCTAACACTAACTCTAACCCAACATAACCCTAACCCTAACCCTAACCCTTACTTTAACCCTACCCTCACCCTAACTTTAACTTTGCCCAACCCAAACCCTAACCCTAACCCAACCCAACCCTAACCCTAAACCTAATCCTAACTCTAACTCAACATAACCCTAACCCTAACCCTAACCCCAACTCTCACCCAACATCACCCTAACCCTAACCTTAACCCTAACCCTAAACCTAACCCTAACCCTAACCCTAACCCTAACGCTAACCCTAACCCTAACAATAACCGTTACC